>NW_026057582.1:99470806-99493179 GCF_023721935.1 Panthera uncia | reverse complement strand
CCAATCAGCGCGCGCCTGCCGCCTGGCCCGGCGCGCGGCCCGGCCGGGTTCGCGGCTCCCGGGGGGCGCGAGCCGCCGCGCGCCGCCCGAGCCGCTTCCGGGCGCGTTGCCTGGACGCGGTTGCCGTGGCAGCCCGAGCTGGAGGCTTTCCCCGCGCACCCGCGCCCAGCCTGGCGGCGCCGCCCCTCCTCCCTCCGCGTTCCCACACCCAAAATAGCCTCTCCTCGTCGCTGCTGTTTCCCACAGAGCTCTCATCCAAGCGGCTCGGAGTCGGCGGGCGGGGATTTCGCTTATTGGAAAATAAATCCTGTTGTAGGGCTGGTTGACTTGAAGGGAGAGGTGTCGAAATGGTGCCCGATTAGGATAATAGCCATGGTGCCTGCACTGTAATTCTCTTCAGAGCCCTAGCATTCCGTATTCGCTAAACCTCTTTCCCACAAGGAAGCGTTATTTATCTCCCCCCACCCCCACCCCCCTTCCAAATTGAGGAGAAGCTATTTTATGAGGCCACCGTCTGGTAGGCAGCTCGCGCGCTGACGCCCCACCTGTGCAGGTGAACTAACCCTCTCGGCTGCCAAGTGCCATGTCATGAATCACCTTGACACCCCCCGCTGGGTCCAAGGATTGTGTTGGCGACGCAACAGACGACGCAAGAAGGAATTGCTACCACCCTTCCTCGCAGCCCTTCCTCCTCCCCTCTCCCTCATTCCTTTGCCGGGGCGTCCTAACTCTTTCACCCTTCCTCTCAATTTGGACTCTGAGCAGGATGCACAAGCCGATCCACTCAGTTTTGCTTCCTCTGGGTGGGCGGGATTTAAACAGAGTTGCGGACCTCCACCTTTACACGCCTCACCGCCTCCGGTTCATCTCTCTTTCGTGTCGCTAGTATTTACCCAGTGCAAGTATTCCTGTCTGTCTCTCCCACCAGTCTGAGCCCCTCCAACCCAGGGAATGGAGCATGACACAGTAGAAAGATTCTGGGTTGTGGAGTCAGCTGAGCTGGTTTGGAATCCTCCCTTCATCAGTTACTTCTGTGAGGTCTTGGGTATTTTATGGTTGTTTCCACACTTATAAAGCAGGATAATACCCCCCCACACACACACACACACATACAGAAAGGGTTAATACCTGGTAACATCCATTCAGTCAACAATATTATCAGATGCCTGTCAAATACTAGAGTCTGTGCTTAGCTCTGAGACACAATGGTGGAGGAGAGGCATACCTCTTTGCTCTCATAGAGCTTACAGACTGAGAGGCAGTAATGAAACAATCACAGACGCATGTGAAACTACCATTGTGCTAAGGAGAGTACATGGCCTTGAAATCCATGGTACGGAGATCTGACCTAACAGCATCCCTTTATGGCTGCAAAGTCCCAATGATTAATTTCTTTCCTTCCTTAGATTCCCACTGCCTGGCACATGGTATGCAATCAGTAAATATATATTGAGTTGAATCCTATGTCATGGTGATAACAATATCCCTCATTTTCCCAGTGACTTTCATATGTAACTTTGCCACCATGTCTGCAAGGCAAGGGTGTGCAGGTATTATTGGAAAGCGCCCATTCAAACCCAGAGCCCATCCTCAAGAGTCCTGAGAAAGGTTCAAAATGTTTCTTGCCTGTCCCCATTGGGTTGCCTTCCAGTGTGTAAGGCGTGTATCTCAGATGGGCACATGCAAGTCCTCTTGGTCTCATTTCCCCTCTCTGTCTACTATTACACTCTCTTCCTTGGTTCCAGTTCCACCCTGCCCCTCCTCCTTAAATCAGAGCCTCAGGGCACCCATCCCTGGCTTCCTAGGAGGGTGACAGTGGACCCTTCCATCCCCAGAGTAGATCACCTATAAAACAGGAAACTCCCTGCTGCTGTTGCTGCTGCCCTACAAAGCATAATTTTGATGCTCTTTTGCTGCAAGGCTCCATCACTTCCAAGGGTAAAGAAGGGGAGGGGCTGGAATGCTGAGGGCCCTTGCCACAGATACACACCCTCCTATTTAGGCTGACTTTAATATCCTTCTTAAACAAAACACCAATGAACATAAAATCCAAATTTTTAAAAGATTAATTAAGACAAACACCTCTTTCAAACTTGGAATTTCTCAGTAGGAATCCTGAAGTTTCACTGCAATCTTGAATCAGACCCAGAACTTCCCACTTACGACTTTTTTTTCCTTTCCAGGTGATTTATTTTGAATCCTGAGAAGACAAAATTTAGTGCACAATGATTTAAGCCTATCCTAGTTTTCCAACTCTTAAACTATTTCTGTAGGAAAATTTCAAAGAGCTATCTAGAATCATTGGTTGTGACTCGTTATAGGAAATGGATTTTTTTGTATTACTTTAATAAAAAAGCTATGATTTATCACAAATTACTTTATGCTGGCAAAGGGTACCAGAAACAGTTTCATCAGGAGAGCAATTTTATAAAGTTGATGGCTTTCATACTATTCACCAACAAGTCATTAAATATAAATAACCTGTGCAGTATAATGTGCTAGACACCATGGAAGTTTTTTTTTTCTTTTAGTGATTTATTGCACAGCTAAATTCTGGTCCTACCTGTGTCTCAGCACCACCTTGAATCATTAAGATATGATGTATGGGACATCTCTGAGACCAGCAGGCACGCACATCTAAGTAAAGGTCAAGGACTCGTATAGGTCAAAAGTGGTATTTGTAAAAAGGCTAGGATGCAGTTAGGTCAATAATGTGGTGAGCCCTGCAGGGTAGAGAGTTAACACTTTATCTTGTAGTCAGCAATTCTCAACCGAGGCTTGAAATTCAGTGAGGTGTCAAGATCCATCATGAGGTATGTCACGGGGTGTCGCACAGAGTCACTAATAAAAAGGTGCCAAAGGACTGACTTGCAAGGAATGGTCACATATATAGGGACCAGAAAAAGGAAGAGGGTTACCACAAAGGGAACAATGAGGAAAAACCAGAGGAAACATAGGGACAATGTCAGAGAAGCCACATGTGGAAAAGTTTAAGGTGACAGTCCTACAGAAAGCCAAGAAAATTTAGTGAACAGAAGGTGACTGGTGATCTCCATAAGTATTTTTTAGTTGTCAGATTGCTGTGGGTTAAGAAAAGATGGACTGCTGGAGAAATGGGTGTGGGTCCCTTTTTAGAGAAGCTGGCAGTAGAGGGAAGATGAGAAATGAGATCAGTAGGTTTCAAGCACCAAGTAACATTTTCAAGATAGGACAAAAAGGTCTCTGCATTTGTATATATGGTTGCAGTCATGAAGAAATGGAAAACGCAATATATCATTTTGTACTAACTCAATCTAAATTCTACCATTAAGTTCATCATCACCTTTCCATTTCCTTTTTAAGATTTTATTAAAAAAATTTTTTTAATGTTTATTTTTGAGAGAGAGAGGGAGCATGAGCAGGGGAGGGGCAGAGAGAGAGAGAGAGAGAGAGGCAGAATCTGAACCAGGCTCCAGGCTCTGAGCTGTCAGCACAGAGCCTAACATGGGCTCAAACCCACAAACCTGTGAGAACATGACCTGAGCTGAAGTCTGATGCTTAAGCAACTGAGCCACCCAGGCGCCCCTTAAGATTTTGTTTTTAAGTAATCTCTATACTCACAGTGGAGCTTGAACTTACAACCCCGAGATCAAGAGTCACATGCTCTATCTACGAAGCCAGCCAGGTGCCCCATTTCCATTTTTAAATATTTCATCAAATAAGAAAGATCTTGCATAAGGTGGGTTCAGGCCTTGGGACAATATTTTCTTAATAACCAATTCAAAATTTAGGTTACCAACTAGTTAACATAATATATATCGTTCTCGATGGCTTTTCTTTGTTGATAATAGTAACTGAATTAAGGAAATCCCTTTTTTACTCTTTTACATGCAAAAATAATGGCTTTTCATCTATTTTAAGTAAATTATAATTGACTTACTTGTTTCCATTAATAGTTTCCATCCACGTGTTGGCTAATTCCCGCAAAAATCATGTTTTGCTTGTGGATTTGTTGGTGAATCACTCTCACAAGGATTATGAAAAGTAACTACCATTAAGGTACAACCAGCAGAGAAGGCATAAACTATTGGAAGATTCTTCCTAGAAGGGTTCACTTAGGGAGTGTTACGTTTGCCTTAACTTAGATAATTGCTGGCATACAGAGGAGGGCAAAGTCAGCCTGGATTGTGTTGAAATAGTGTGTGACTGAGCCTTAACATAATACTACTCACTAGAGAATAAAATTTGGAATAAAGGAGGATTTGTCCAACGAATTTATGGCCAGAAATTCTAGAATAACTTTGTAATAAAACCAACTCATCTGGGGCACCTGGCTGGCTCAGTTGGTGGAACCTGTGACTCTTGATCTTGGGGTTGTGAGATCGAGCCCCGTGTTGGGTGTAGAGATTATTTAAAAATAAAATCTTGAAAAAGAAAAAAAAACTCATCCAAAACCCAGTTCAGTGGCAAGGGAAAGCCAAGAAAATTCCATTGCACATTGATTTCGAAAAATGTTTCTTTCCAACAAGTATCAGAAAATAGGCAAAAATATATGCATGGTTTTTAAGCTATTCTGAAGTTTCATACCACAGTGGCTCAGCTCAGTATAGTTCGGCAAACGTTTATGTTTATTTACCTTGTACTAGTTAATCATGATACCACAGTCCAGACAATGAAGTCCCACATAAACTGATGCTCTTGTTTCAGCATCCCTGCCGAGTAGCACATTATTGGACAGTGATCCTCACAGGTAGGAGAATTAAAAGACAACTTTCACTTCTGTTCAACAACAAAAAAGAAACAATACCCACTATGTGACAGTACGTACAACATACATATTATGGTAAAAGTGCCATACCAAACCACAGTGAAGCTGGGTGAAGGAAAAATCAGGATTGTCAATCCTGTCCTTACAGAATCCTGTCCTTACTGGCCCTGACCTTGGTGGCACAAATGGCCAATGTTTGTATGTCAGGCCCTGTGCTAAATGCTTTACCTATAGTATTTCATTTCTTCCTTACAATAATTCATAAGTAAAACAGATTTAGAGGCATTATTTGGCTTGTCCAAGATCCCAAAGCTGTTAAGCACTGAAATTGGAATTTACATATGGGCACCTCAAATGCCACCCTATGCTTTAACCACCTGCTGGATGGTCTCTCGATGACCACATGAGACTAGAGAGGGAAAATGTATCACAAATTTCAGTGTGTAAAATGTGTGGCACAGTGAGACCTAAATAAATAGTATTCCTTTTCCCCATACTCTTCCCCCAAGGAGAGCACGTATCAAAGAATATGAATAATAACATACTAAAAAAATTATTTTGAGAGAGTACATTAATGTTAGCAGTCTATCTGATTCCTTACACCTTCATCCCAGGTCTGTACTAGCGAAAGAGTCAAGATTTAGTGTAATTTTCCAAATGAATCTGATGAAAGAATCCTTAGTTTGAAACATACAGAGCCAAAAATGTTTTGGGGTTTGAGTATATTCTTAAATAACGAAACTAAAGCAAGTTCTTTATGAGCACATGCTTGCCAGCAAAAGGTATTTAGAGCTATATACTTCGCAAAAGTCTTAATTAGTAGACAGACATATTCTGCACTTAAAATTAATATTATGCAATTGCTCTTAAAAGAGAAATATCAACTATAATCCTCTTCATATCCCCTCCAATATTTGGATACACTTCAATGTATTTAATGCATATGTAACGGATTTCTGTAGGCAATATAAATGGTTGTAGGATTTTCTATCAGGAGCAGGAGACCCAAACAGTCGTGTAATTAGGTTATCATCACTATGGACTCAGGAAATAGCTTTCTCTTCCCCCTTAGAATCATAAATCATAAACTTGACACATTCTTATTTTCCTTAGGGGGAATCCATGCTGTGAAGTTCCTAGAAACTAATGGTATGTGCTTAGGCAAGTTCTTTAACCTCTCCTTGACACAGTTTCATCATCTGTAAAACAGGGGTAATGTAGTGCCTACCTTGCTGGGTTCTAATGGAGATCAAAGGCATTAACTCATGTAAAAATTTTTGAATAACATTTTAGTTACTATTTTAATATTATTTATTATATCTAATGTCATTTAAATTTTATTGTTAGTATTTTCTCCCAAGACCCAATCAGAAGAGTGGAGGTTTAATTAATACCGGCTCAACTCTTTTATCTTATATAGGGAGACACAATTTGGTAATTAATCTGGTTGACCGGTTCCTCACACTATTACTCATGTTGCTTGTCTTGGAACAATTCTAATTATCCTTCTGGTGTCAGTCACACCCCCAAACCATCCCTTTCCTTTGCATGTAGCTATCAACGTCCTAGTCAAATGTACGTACAGCTCTCAGTATCCTGGATCATTTTTGGCTACACCTAACACAAATTCCAAGGTCTCTCTTCTCCATGAACAATAAGTGAAATTGTCACAGTACATCTTCTGCCTTATATATATGACTCCTTCCTGCCCCACCTATATGATGCAGCCAAATTAAGTATCTACCCAGGTTCTTAAAACAAAACAAAACAAAACAAAACAGGCCTCTGTACTTGGTGCCATGGGAAAGATGGATCCATCACTGGTTCATCCTCTTTCCTCCTCCTGCCAGCCGAAGTCATTCTCCTCACAATGGACATCTCTGAGCATGAATGTAGCTAGCAACGACTGTGGAGTCAATGGCACCACCGCTGCCACCAACACCACACAGTTATCTGGTCCCTGCCTTCAGTTGTTGTATTTATTCTCACAAACTATAAAATAAGATTTCAAAGCATCACCAGAATGAGGAAGACTTTCACCTCCCTAGTCTTACCACCTGACCTGGGTTTTGCCCTCCATGATTCTTTCCTCCACCTGCTACCCTGTTCTCAGCATCAGGAGAGGATGTGGTCTTGTTCCTGATCAGTATCTCTGCCCACATCTCTTACCTCAGAAGTTATGGCTCAGCTTTTCCTGATTTATTTTCTCCCAAATCCCGTCAGAAGAGAGAACGACTAAGTACTATTGGTTCAATTATTTTATTTTACCCATGGAGACAGAATTTGATAATTCCAGTACTTAACAGTCAGCATATCTGGTTTGGACAGGTTTCAATGACAAAAACAAAATTTTTGCTAATTCATTGTATGATTAAAACCCAACCCAGTATCTGACCTTAACAATCAATTTGACACTGCCTTCTCCAAGGAAGAGTCTACCTTTTTTCCAAGGGGAGAAAATAATAATGTTATCCATAGGAAAATCTGCACAAGAGATATCAGCATTTCTTTCACTCAGTTTAAAAAGAGAAAATGATAAAGTTTTTTGAAACCCTCAACACAGGCATTTTTATTAGCAATATTGAAGGATGGGACACCAATAAGACTGTTATACTAAGCCCCTTAAAGTTGTAGACATTGTAAAAAAAAAAATTCTTACAACTGAAGGACATAAGTATCTCGATTGAACAGAACTACCAAATACCTGGCCAAGTGAATAAAAAAGACCATACCAAGGCAACTCATTTTGAAATTTCATAACACTAAAGATAAAGAGAATCGTAAAATCTTCCAGACTCTAAGTATATCATATATGAAGAATCAGGAGTCAGAATGACATCAGACTTCTCAACAGCCACAGTGAAATAAATATGAGTACCTTTAAAATTCTGAGAGAAATTTATTTCCATTGTAGAATCCTACACTCAGCTGAACTATCTATCAAGTCTGAGGGCAAAATAAAGACATTTTCACCCATGCTAATTCCCAAAATTGTACCCCATATACACCCTTTCTCAGGATTCTACTGAGAAATGTAAACCATTTGAGAAACTAAAAAGAAATAAACATCCACTTCAAGATAATGGCAAAAAGAATTCTTAGGAGTATGATAAAAGGACATCACAGGACTGATGTCCGGCAGGTCTTATAAAGAGCAACCAGTGCTCGGGGTGCCTGTATGGCTCAGTCAATTAAGCATCTGACTTCGGCTCAGGTCATGATCTCACGGTTCATGAGTTGGAGCCCTGTATAGGGCTCTCTGTTGCCAGCACAGAGCCCACTTTGGATCCTCTGTTCCCCTCTATATCTGCCTGTCTCCACCTCTCTCTCTCTCTCTCTCTCTCTCTGCCCTTCCCCACTTGTGCTCTCTATCCCTATCTCTCAAAAATAAATAAACATTAAAAAAAAAAGCACCCAGTGCAGACTGAAGCAAAAAGTAGAGCACCACAGGGAGGGTACGCCCAAGAAAATGAGAGAAAGAGAGAGAGAGAAACAGATTACTTGATATGTTTGACCACAGTGAGAGGAATTCTAATTCCGTCAGAACGTTTGTAGGTGAACTAGTGGGTGGTGCAAAAAAGAACGAAACCAATGGACAAAACAGGCAATTACTAATGCCAGAGATAAAAACCCAAAAGTTGTACTATCATCCATGGCTCAGCTGCGAACAGATATAGCGTAAACATTCACTATTGGTTTAATCAAAAATTGTTATGTCACTATATTGAGAAGGTTGGGGGAGAAGAAAACAATTTGAGGCATCTAAGAAAATGAAATCCACACCAGGAAGTCAATAACGTCTAACAGCAAAAGATCAAGAAATATCAGTATAAGCATATTTGACTTTCTAAACTAAGTGTCATTTTTTCTTTGATGCAAATAAAAAATAAAAGACTCCAAATTTATGAGGAAAAATCTTGAGAGTATTTTTAAAATACATGTACCTATTATTTTAAAAGTCCTCAAGTTATTTATTTAAGAGTCTTATTGCTGCCTTTCTTCCTAGGACATAATTTCTGTATTTCTATTTAGGGCACATTCAAAATGTGTGGTTAGCAAACTATAATTCTTCCTTTTGAGAAGGCATTGTGAAACCTTTCTCAGAGGACTTAAGATACTAATTTGAAAACTAATTTTGTTCAAAAAAGAGCACAAACCCATTGACTGCATAGTAAAATGTTCCAGATATATTTTAATAACTTTCTGACAAAAAAAAATCAGTATATGGCTTTTCCTGCCAGCTTTAACTCACTAAAAATAAAATAGTTAAGGTGAAGCCTATTTTATTAATACAAAATATTTTCCAGATACATTGAATATTCACTTAAGGTATGATATGTATGTGTGTGTGTGAATTATAATAATGTTTTAGAGCATGGGAAAAGAAAAAAAATCATTTTAGTTAGCTTTTTATAAGCATTACAAATAACAGAAAGTCGGGGGATCTTTTTCCATAACTCAGATAATAGAAATAATTTGCCTGCTGAAAATAAATTACATGAATTGTCATGTAACAGAAGGACTCTAGGATTCAGAACCAAAAGATCTGAGTTTAAATTTTGGCTTTATTCCTTCTCTTACTAACTGGATGATTTGGGGAAAGCTGTTAAATATTTTTGAGCCTCAATTTCCTCATCTGTTGATTACCTAGACTGTGTTAGGCAGTATTTTAGGCAAAGGGGATATAGTAGAACATGAGTATGCCCTCAAGGAGCTCATATTTTAAGGGGAGAAAATAATAAATAAGCAAGCAAAGCAATTTTTTTCAAGAATATCAAGACAAGTTTTTGAAAGTTTATTTATTTATTTTGAGAGAGAGAGAGAGGGAGGGAGGGAGGGATAGAGAGAATGAGTGGGGGAGGGGCAGAGAGAGAAGGAGAGAGAATCCCAAACAGGATCCACGCTGTCAGTGTGGAGCCTAATTCGGGCTCAATCTCGTGAACCACAAGGTCATGACCTGAACCAAAACCAAGAGTCAGAGGTTGAATCGACTCAGCCACCCCGGTGCCCCAAGCAAACAAAGCAATTTTAGATAGTGATAAGGATCATGGAGAAAACAAAAAAGCCATAGCATAGTGAGAGGCATGGAGCCTGGCTACTTTAGAAAGGGTGGTTGGTATGGACTTCTCTAAGAAGGTAGTATTCGACACCTGGGTAATCTAATGTCAATTATGGGAAAATTCAGAAGAGAACTGCAGGCAGAAGGAATCACCAGGAAAGAAGGGTCTTGGCATACTTGGGGACTAGGAAGAAGGCTGGTGGGGTAAGAGCTTGGAGAGGAAGGGAACAGGATGCTAGGTGAATTCAGAAGGCAGTGTATGTGGGACCTTGAAAGCCACTGTAAAGAGTGTTGGTTTTATTTGAGATGGGAATCAAAGGACAGTTTTAAGCAGATGAGTAACCTGATCTAATTTGCTCTGGTGGCTGTTTTGAGAATGAATTATATGAGGGCACAAGAGAAAGCCGAGAAACTAGTTTCAAGGCTACCGTAGCAGTGAGGCATAATGACGGCTTGGATTACAATGGTTGTAGGGGAGATGGTGACCAACACAAGTGGACTGACATTGGATATAATGTAAAGGTCATGAATTAGTTAAGGATAGAGGAAAGAGAAATCAAGGTTGTTGTCGTTGTTTTTAATCTGAGTCACTGGATAAATTATGATGCCATTTATGAAATGAAGAGCTCTGTGGGAGGAGCAGGTTTAGGGGCAGAAATCAAGAGCTCAGTTTCAGATGTATTAAGTATGTGGTGCCTATTAAATTTCTAAGAATAAATATCAAGGTGGTAGCTGGGTATGAGACTGAAGTTTGATATCATTGGATCAGCATTACCATAGAGAATGTACTTAAAGCCACAGGAATGGATGAGAGCATCTAGGGAAGACAAAAAGATGGGGAATTGTGTGGGTCCTGGAAGCAAGTCCTGGGGCAGAGAAGGAGAAACCAGTTGCCCAGACACAGGAAACAAGAACCAGCAGAGAAGACTGAGAAGAAGGAGCTTGTGTAGCTGGAAGAGGACCGGGAAAGTCTGATGACACCAAAGGCAAAAGAAGAGTTTCAGGAAGGGTGTCTACCTGATAGACAGCTGGGTCAAAGCCTGCTGCACAGTTAAGGCCCAAAAAGTGAGTGATGGATTTGGCAACACGGAAGCCATCGGTGACCATCTTGAGGGCTGTTTTGGCAGAGTGGTGGGGACAGGATCTCTGTCAGAGCAGGTTGAGGAAAAAAATGGGAGATGGGTGCAGAAGCAGTGACGGTAGACAATGCTTTCCAGGAGTTGTGCAGCGAAGGGGAGCACAAAAATGGGAAGGTAGCCACAGGGCATGAAGTGGAAGTCAAAGGAGGTTTTTAGTTTTGTTTTTTTTGTTTTTAATTTTTTTTTAACGTTTATTTATTTTTGAGACAGAGAGAGACAGAGCATGAATGGGGGAGGGGCAGAGAGAGAGGGAGACACAGAATCGGAAGCAGGCTCCAGGCTCTGAGCCATCAGCCCAGGGCCCCGATGCGGGGCTCGAACTCGCGGACCGCGAGATCGTGACCTGAGCTGAAGTCGGACGCTTAACCGACTGAGCCACCCAGGCGCCCCTGTTTTTTTGTTTTTAAAATAAAAGACAGTAGAGCAGGTTTCTTTTCTGATAGTAGTGTTTCAGTAAAAGGGGAGTAACCAGTAACTGCAAGGGAAAGGAGGTAATAGTTACAAATCATGATTTTAAAATCCTAATAGGTGAATAATTAAATGAAGTCCCTTAAATTATATGAAAAATTTCCAGTAAAAACTCCTTAATATTGAACAGTTTTATGAAGATTTCTAGTATTTTGTTAGCTTCCTCTCATTCCTTATTTCAAAGTATTAGATGGCGAATCTGCATGTATCCAATTTTATGCTTGCTGAGAGACTGGCTTGGATTAAGCCTCAGCTCTGCCACTTGATAGCTGTGTGGCCTTGGGCAAGTTAATTGAAATCTCTGAGCTTCAGTATCCTTTTCTATCAAAAGTTAATAATAATACTTTTTTCATTAGGTTCTGAGTCCTCAAGAAGAAAATATATGTGAAGTGTCTGGCATATAGTAGGCATTCCATAAATAATAGCTGATATTATCATTATTATTAGCATTACCAAATAATGGCAAATAAAAAAAACAAAATGAAAAGATACTCATATAGTTAAAAAATTTACAATTGTGAGAGTCAGTAAATTGCCTAGTGAATTCAACAAGTGACAGAAATTTCTTCTGAATTGCCCACGTCCTCTCTGCTTTCATATAGCTTTCAAAAGTTATACATTAACTATTTTATGAAACTAGACAGAGGTAGTGGTTGGACAACACTGTAAATGCACTATATGCCACGAAACTGTACACTTTTAAATGGTTAATTTTATTTTATTTGAATTTTACTTTTAAAAAAAAGTATACATTGAACACGTTATCTGCCTCTACCTTGCTTTGTTTTTGAAGATACAGCCACTATAAACTTTCTTTTCCTTTCTTGGTCTGAACATGAAGTTAAAGCACAGGTAAATGGGGGGCACCTGGGTGGCTCAATGGGTTGAGTGGCTGACTTCAGCTCAGGTCATGATCACAAGGTTTGTAAGTTCAAGCCCTGAGTCAGGCTCACTGCTGTCCGCTCAGAGCCCGCTTGGGATCCTCTGTCCCCCTCTCTCTGCCCTTCTCCCACGCTCTCTCTCTCTCAAAAATAAATAAACATTCAAAAACAAAATAAAGCAGAGAGAGATATCTAGATAGATAGATAGATAGATAGGCAGACAGACAAGGTTTGCTGGTTTAGACAATCTTTCCGCAAAGAAAGAGCTTAAAGACTTTAAAACTTTTTCCCAGGCAGGATCAAAACCTCCAGGTATAGGCCAACAATCAGTGTAAGATATAGCCAAGCACTGAAGACCATGAGGGCATATTTACCAGCAAGTGTTTTGATTGACGTTGTAGACAAAAGAGCAACAATTCAGGAGAGGATGCTGTGAGGAAAGCAAATGCGAAAAGTCAGACGCAGCACCAGGTAAAGCTCCCAGTCAGTTGTGGTTTCCTACTCCATCCTGAGAAGCAGCTACCCATTTTCCTTCAGAAACCCAAGTATTCCCCAGTTTGTCTTGTTTTAAAGCTGGGCCATCTGGGACCTGAAGGGCCTTTCTGACTTCCAGGGATGGAGACCACAACTGCTCCCACCAAGAATCTTTGACCAAGCTCCCAGGGACCTGCCCTACATTGATCCCCAATGACCAAGTGTGTGGATCAGGACCCCAGCACCACTTCTGTGTTCAGATGCAGATTTACAGGTCCCACACCAGATCTAGTGAACACAATCTGCATTTTAACAAGATCCTTAGTTGACGTGTATGCCTATTAAAGAAACAGAAGCATTTACCTGGAGCACAGGACCACACCAGAACTTAGCAAATGGGAGTCTTCAAGAACTTTGTATTCTTCACTGCATAAGAAACAGTGGGTCAGGAGATAGGAAACCTCTTCTTTGGAATCACTGGAAAAAATCTGGAATTTTGTCTTCTAAAAGAACTCCAGTAATGCCTTGCCATTGGGAATTTATAAGGAATATCTATTTGATGACAGAGTAAGTCATATAAACAACCAGGAAGAAATGTGATTAAAAGGAAGAAACAAGAGAGAAAATTCTCTCTAGGCTGGTACTCAGTATGCAACAATATGCAACAGATATTCAGTTCGAAACATGTTTATTTTTCCATTAAACTCAGCTGTCCTAATTCAAGAGAGCCTCCAAAAATATCAGTCGCTATTTAGCTTCCCTCCGTTAACAGTTGTTTAATTTTCTAGACAATATGAAGTTAATTCTCATCACTGCAGGAAGAACAAAGTGCCATAAAGCCACAGAAGGATGTCCCCACCTACACATGGTCACAGTGATATGATTAGGGGACACTGTGACTCCAGGTGTAACCTGGTCCTACAAACTTACAGGGGTATGATGGATATTGCCAGAATCAGCACGAGAAGCTGCGTATAAGCATTGTGCTTATGTTTGCTTTTTGCATTTCAACTTCTCAGCGGGAACATTTTTGTCCTGCTTCTTAAAGGGCAGTCCCCAAGGAGTGATTCTCCATTTTTATCCTGCAATGGGTTTTCTGGGCCATCGTTTTAGGCACACTCGCTGTGAATCAATCAAGTATATACAAGCACTTGTTCTGAGTCCAGCTCTGCCCTGGGGTGTGTGAAGAGAAAAGCGGTCCGGCTAGTGAGACCCGGAATATATTTAAGGAGCATGAAACATAGCCTAGGTTTTTGGTTTTTGGTTTTTTGTTTTTTTGTTTTTTTGTCTTTCTGGCCAGAGTTTAAAAGACAAACAAGAAGTCACTGGGAAGAAAGAAAAGACACAGTAATAAACTGATATTGTAGAGTCCAAACCTTGAGCACTACAGAAGGTCAGAAAAGACTGAGTTCCCTTCCTCTGAAAAGAGGAGAGGAAAGCTTAAAATGGGCCCTAATGAACATGTGGTTATTTAACACATGGAAAAGGAATTCGGGGCAGTTCTTAGAAAGGAAAGAGAGAGAGCAAAGGCACAAAGGTGAGAGTTATCTAGTATCTCTTCATCTTACTGTCCACTTCCCTAAATGGGAAGAAGAAGAATAGTATTTGTCCTGGTTAACTGGTAGGTTTTTAAGAGAATCAAGTAAGATGGTGGTTGTAAATGTTTTATAATCTGAACTTAATCACACTGAAAGGATTTCAGGAATGAAACCTACCAGTACTGATCTAAAATCAGAGTATCAGCTTCTGACTTTATAACTGGAGATAAAACCAGGCAAAAGATTTATAGCAGTCTTCTGCATAAGATTTGCCCCTAAGTCAGTCTATTTTGGTCCATTCCAAAACCAAATTTCAGACAAAGGATAATGATGACCATCATAATATCGGCCACCATCTATTATATACCAGTGTTCTGGGCTCTTTGCACACATGGTTCCTCACAGCAGTCCTGGGAGAAGGAACTATCTCCCCCACTGTACATGAGCCAACCTTCACAACTAATAAACAAGTGATAAATCCTATGTTTAAACTCATGCCTGCCTGGTTTCAAAGACCAAGCTCTTACCCTTATGTTACCAGGTTTGAAAAAGGAATCAGAGCAAGAAAAGGTGTTCATTAAGGGTTTTCTACCATGCCTAGTGTTCACATGAGCAATATTCGGAGGAAAAAATAGCTGAATACGTGAACAGAAGTGAATATTGTACCAGCCTTGAGAAGCACTTTTGCAACTTCTGTTGAAATAATCCCAAAATTCTCTAAACCTGTCTAAGCTTTCTTAACTCACCATGAAAGAGAATGGATTCAACAAAGACCATAAAACCAACCCTGTAAGTTTGAGAGTATTTTTTTCTGAAAGGGGAAAGGTAGAGTTACAGCTAATGAATTTGACTGGTTGTAAAAATCAGTTCAGATAAACTGCACCCAAGGCATCTCTTTTCTACATAAGGTGGATTTCCTGTTGTCACTGTTCATTGCCTCACCTCTGCAGCTGGTTTCTCAAGACAGTCTCAGAAGTACCTCACACCTCAATGTGC
The DNA here is from genome assembly GCF_023721935.1 of Panthera uncia. Lineage (NCBI taxonomy): Eukaryota > Metazoa > Chordata > Mammalia > Carnivora > Felidae > Panthera > Panthera uncia. The sequence goes on along the minus strand of NW_026057582.1, from coordinate 99,477,877 downwards.
TTGTGCTCTGAAGCTTATGCTGTGACGTTCATTTGGTTCCCTAGAACAGAAAAAAAGTGTCCCCTTGCTTAATGCATTCCTGGTAAAATAGAATGAGCCTTTTGTCCTTTTTTTTACGTTGCTATATTAATCATAGCGTAAGTTTAACACTTAGAGCTTGAGAAGGCGACATTAAGAAAATCAAGTTAATATAAAAGGGGAGATGACAGGTTGGGATGGTATTCAAGTCACTGACTCAGCTTCCACAGACTCTGGGAGGGAGCAAATCAGGATGCTGGAGAGCCCAGCCTGGTAATTCAGCACTCATCCATCTGGACCTTCAGCAAGCTGAACTCACTTTCTATCTATAGAGTCTCTCGTTTTGATTTTCCTTTAAGTTATTTCCCAGGATTCTTTCTGGATACCGATGGAAGCTCCCCTGCTTCGGCACACACTCCCCCACCCCCCATCAATCTCCGTAGTGATTCCGGGCACATCACCTGGGGAAGACACATCTGCAGAAGTCTGGGACAGCGGGTTACAAACTCTTTAACTGTTTACCGCACAGAGAATTTTGAAAAACTAACACACCCTTATGTACATTTTTAAGTTATCTGAAAATTTTCACCAGGCGTGCAAATAGTTGCAAAAAATGTAATTTCCAGTATGGTAACATTTTAAATTTGAACTGTTCCAACACACTTTGGGTTCATTCCAATATCCTCTAAGCTATGGCTATTTGAAATGTACTCGATGGGGTCATTACAAAGACTCAAGGACTTAGCAGGTGCACAGTGTCCTGCACAGGATAAATACTATGTATTTGTTGTGTATAGGGGTACAGAGAGATGGCAAGGGGTGGCAAGATGCTGGCTGTAAATCTTAGAAGGGACTGTAGCAGGTGACATTGATGTCCCATGCCACATCCCCTCTGTTCCTGTTTGAGTTTGCTTACAGCTGTGGGTCACAGTTTCTGCCATGCTGAAGACTTTACACCTCAAATGATATGTCCCTCTGCTTCCCAGCCAGAACTGAGGCAGGTGAATCCCTCAGGGTCAACCCTCAACCCAAGGGGGACAAGAAGCAGTGGGGGGAAAATCCCAGTCCCCCATCCTCTGGCGAGACAACTGTGGGGCTTGTACTGTTTCCCAGACCATCTCCAGTAGAACCGAGCCCCTGTGGCCCGCTTACTAAAGCGCACATTGTTGCTGTTTTTCCTTTTCCTGTCTTTTTCAAAGTAAATTAATAGATTTTTAAAAAATGTTTCAGAAAAGCAGGGCCACTTGGTGGCTCAGTTGGTTAAGCGTTCGACTCTAGATTTCAGCTCAGGTCATGATCTCGTGGTCGTGAGACCAAGCCCTGCATCAGGCTCTGTGCTGAGCACAGAGACTGCTTAAGATTCTCTCTCCCTCTCTCCTCTCTGCCCCTCCTCTGTTCACGCTCTCTCTTGCTCTCTCTATAAAAACAAAACAAAACAAAACAAAACAACCACCACAACAAAACAAAACAAAACAAAACAAAACAAAACAAAACAAAAAATGTTTCAGAAAAGCAGCCCCATGTCATGGCTGGGCATTGTTCCTGGCTGTGTGCTCCAGAGTCTGGACTATGGTCCTTCCAGAGATTCTATAAGCTACTGAATGTCCCTTAGGAAATCCATTTCTGCTTAAAAACAAATCTTTGGTACTGAAAATGTTGAGTACAAGAAATACAAGAGAATGGTTCTGAATAGGGACCAACTCCCGCTCAAGGACAGCTAAACACTTCTCAGTCTTCTTACTATTCCTGTTGCTGCCATAAAAAAATAATAATAACCATGAATTTGGTGGCTTAAAATGGCACCATTTATTATCTTACAGTTCTGTGGTCCAGAGGTCCGATATTGGCCTCATGGGTCATAAATGAAGATACTGAGAGAGTTACATTCCTTTTTGGCACCTCAGAAAAGACTCCTTTCCCTTTTCTTCTCCAGCGATTTATTAGATGCTGCCTGAAGTCTTTGGCATGTGGCCCCTTCCTCCATCTTCAAAGGCAGCAACAGTGGATCAAGTCCTATTCAGACGGTATCTCTCTGATCTTCTCTCTGCCTTCCTCTGCCACCTCTAAGGACTGTTGTGCTTAGATTGGCCCCCTCTCAAGATCTCCTGATTAGCAAACTTAATGGCATCTGCACTCGTAATCTCCCTTTGCCATGTGCTATGACAGTCACAAGTTCCAGGGGGAGGATGTGGACATCTTTGGGAAAGCCACTGTTCTACCTGCCAGAGCCTTACAGCTGTTGACCCCCATCTCTCCCTTCTCTACGTAATGGAAACACCTGGGCAGAAGCTGTTTGCAGGACATTTCCTGAGAAGTGGAGGCTGCTGTCTACCAATGGCTCAAACAAGAACTCTTTTTTTTTTTCTTCGGAGAGACAGACAGCATGAGAGGGGGAGAGGAGCAGAGAGAGAGAGAGAGAGAGAGAGAGAGAGAGAATCTTAGGCTCCACGCTCAGCACGGAGTCCAATTCAGGGCTCGATCTCACGACCACGAGATCATGACCTGAGCTGAAATGAAGAGTCAGAAGCTCGACCGATTGAGCCACCCAGGCACCCCAACAAGAAATCTTGCATGCAAATAAAGAACGGCTAGCAATGACTTACAACTCCGTCAATTTAGGCTTCAGTGGAGAGACTTTTATACGTTCCCACGTTTATGTCCCCTAAAATAAGGAAATGAGGTATTCATTCCCAGGTTCACAAGGTGTAATATAGGTCTTTAAAATGCCATCTTGACTCAGTTTGAGTGCCTGGCTAGAGGCCAATCAGTCCCTCTTCGTGAGCAGACAATTAAATCCATACCTCAATCACCTCCCTTATTGGACTCTTACACTCAGCCTCTGTCTACCCTCCCTAATCTCCTCAGGGCCAGGTACCAGCCAAGGAGGGACAGCCCCTATGCCCCAGAGCTGCCTGAAATTATCCAAATTAACCAGTCCTAACCTTCTTACCCTCCTCAGCTGTCCCTTCCTGCGGAAACCACAAAGTGCCTGCCTACCGTTCCCCCTGCCTCATGACTGACCCTGGTGCTTCCCCCTGAGTGGCCCTGGGAGACAGGCTGTTTCTCCCTAGGGAGCTCTGGGTGTAACAAAACTGTAACACTCTTTCCGGTTGCTCTCTCTTGATCTGAATCTACCTCACCCAAGGTAATGTGGTTCAAACAGAGGGTAGGAATGTTTGAGTTTTCTTACTTTTAAATTTTTGATTGATTTTTCTCTCTGCAAGGGGCGTAGGGAAGGACCTTCTCAACAGGTTCAAGGCTAATTTTAATGCGAGACAGAGGAAAGTCCAGAAAGGCCCAAGGTGATTCTGCTGAGTGCACCCCTTGGATGCCTAGAGACTCCCCTCAGGCCACTCCGGAGCAGATGGCAGCAGAGAAAGTTCAGAGAAGGGTAACTGTAACACTGTGTTTTTGGAACTGTCTCTTGATGGGTCTGGAGACCAGCCTCAGGGATAGGAACCTGAATTCAGACCGGAAGAAAGAGCTTCCCCTTCACAAATACCCCTAAACTGCTTCTCAGATCCATGATGCTCCAGCAAGTCTTTTCTGTTTCCAAGAAAACTAAATCTCCTTCTCCATCATAAATGCGAAATCATCTGCCCTGAACTTCCAACCTTACCTCTTCATATTACAAACTGCAACCCCCTTTCCACTCAGGAGCCCTGACTTTCTCCAGCACACTCCCCACACTCAGGGAGGAGCAGAGAAACTCGACTCAAGTACACATCTGGGCGACTAACCCACGGATTGGAAGTTCTCCCCCTCCCAGTTCCCCTCTACCCCTCCTACCTCTCTCTTCCCCATTCTTCCCCTTTCTTATCATCGGGATGGTTTCTCTTTCCCCTATTTGCTTCCTGCTCACTGGATGGAGGGCTGCAGTAGATTCCACCCAGAGGCATGGATGGAGGAGAGATACAGAGACAGCACTGTATTCCTCTGGTGGATGGAGGTCATCTCCTCTCTGTGCGGGATAGAGGGCAGCAACTTGGGCTATACCTGTGCTTGTCCCCTGCTCTGAAGGAGTAATCGTAACCTGGGTGCAGGGGTGCAAGAGAACCTGGCTACGGGGGCCCCCAACAGACCAGGTCTGGCCCACTGGCTGCTGACCACATCCAAAGGCAGAGAGACGAGGGGTGGGGAAACAAGAAAGGAATTTATTTCAGAGGCCAACACCAGAAGACAGCGGACATCTGCAGAAGTCTGGGACAGCGGGTTACAAACTCTTTAACTGTTTACCGCACAAAGAATTTTGAAAAACTAACACACCCTTATGTACATTTTTAAGTTATCTGAAAATTTTCACCAGGCGTGCAAATAGTTGCAAAAAATGTAATTTCCAGTATGGTAACATTTTAAATTTGAACTGTTCCAACACACTTTGGGTTCATTCCAATATCTTCTAAGCTATGGCTATTTGAAATGTACTCGATGGGGTCATTACAAAGACTCAAGGACTTAGTAGGTGCACAGTGTCCTGCACAGGATAAATACGATGTATTTGTTGTGTATAGGGGTACAGAGAGATGGCAAGGGGTGGATTTATGCAAGGAGAATGTGGGACAGAGGCTGGTGGGGACATGCTGTACAGGTAGGCTGTACAGGTCAGGTGGACCATTGCCTATAGGCGTCAGTCTTGCAGGGTCTTCCCGGCTCAGGACAGTCGTTATTGCTTGAGGGGGTAATTTCTGTTCCCCTCTTGGCTTGTTTATCAATTAGAAAGTACAGTCAGAGGTCAAAATGGAGTAGTTGAGGTCCTCTTTCAAAGCAGTGCGGTTGTGTTGAGTCTGTTGAATTTGAGGACTGCTGTAGAAGTTCCCGTTAGTACTCTGAGTAATCTCCTCCTGCAGTCGTGCCCCTGGCTGAGTGGTTTGTACACTTTCCTCAGTGGGCGCTCCACTGGTCTCTGCTTGGAAGATGTGCACATGCCACTCTGTTTCTGCTGCCGACCGAGGTCCATCCTGTGTCTCCTTCTAGCTCTGGGAGTCCAGCTCTGGGCTCCCCACAGCCTCACCTGGGAAGAACCTCCGTCTGGATGTCTGCAACCCCGGCGATGGTGCCCAAAGCAAATCTCAGCTTGTGCTCTGTGCCGGGCCCATGCTCCTCCCTGACCTATGGGAATGAGATCTGAGCTCATTCATTGAGCAAAACTCAAAAATAAAGTAACTGTAAAGCTAATATAATTCACATCACTGTCAAAAGCAAAATGAATATGTATGAATTGAATATGAATATTTGTATGAATGTAGTGTAGAATATAAATGTAAAATATGAATGAAGTGTAAAATCTATACTCCAGAAACCCCTGTTGCTTGAGCTTGAATGCAACATTGTTCCAACTCATTTCTTTTTTAAAAACATTTATTTGTTTGTTTGTTTGTTTATTATTTGAGAGAGAGAGAGCACAAGCAGGGAGGGGCAGAGAGAGAGGGAGAGAGAGAATCCCAAGCAGGCCTGCTATCAGCGTGGGGCTCTATCCCATGTACCATGAGACCGTGACCAGAACTGAAACCGAGAGTTGGACGCCCAGCCTACCAAGCCACCTAGGCGCCCTAGTTCCAACTCATTTCTCACTTTTTTCCCTTTCTTTTCCCCCCGCCCCCAAGCAATCTCTATGCGCAACGTGGGGCTTGAACTCACAACCCTGAGATCAAGAGTTGCCTGCTCTACCAACTGAACCACCCCGGGCGCCTCATTCCTGCCTTGTAAAATGGTTTCTTTCTTCCTAACACAGGATGGTGGGACCATTTCCCAGGTGAATTAGTTACCCATTTCCCTGTTGGTTCCAGTCACCAGAATGTGCCAGGAGCTCTTTCTTCTCCAGTCTGTAGGATTGTTTCTCCAGGGCCCCCCTCACCCTCCCACACTCATGCCTGCCCAGGAGGGAAGTTCAGGCCATGAGAGTGAGGACTGACTCATAGTTAAGAGTTAAGAACTCAGCTAGCCCCACTGCTAACTCGGTAAGCTTAGGGAAGTTTGCCTAACCTCCCTAATTGTGCTTGTAATTTCTGAATCATAATAGTAATTCATTTCTGTACTACAACAATTGTACTGAAACTAGTTTCCGTACTAATAATTTCTACCTTATAATAATAGTATGATACTACGTATGTACTAATTTCTGTACTACAGAAACAATAATTTCTGCACAAAATAGTAGTACTTACACTATTTTCTTTACTAATAATTTCTACATGTCAATAATTTCTATGCTAATAATAGTTACAATAAAAATTCTGTGCTGCTATGAGGCACCTGGGTGGCTCAGTCGGTTAAGCGTCCGACTTTGGCCCAGGTCATGATCGTGTGGTTCATGAGTTCGAGCCCCGCATCGGGGTCTGTGATGACAGCTCAGAGCCTGGAGCCTTCTTTGGAATCTGTGACTCCCTCTCTCGCTGCCCCTCCCCTGCTAATGCTCTGTCTCTGTCTCTCAAAAAAAAATAAATAAATGTTAAAAAATTTTTTAAAAAACTCTGTGCTGCTAATAATTTAATGATAATAATTCTGTAAAACTCCTATGCTAATAATATCTGCATTAATAATAAATATAAATAAACTAATAAAATAGTTTTCTGTAAAATGAGGCTAATAATAATGTTGATCTTATAGAGTTATTCTGAGCATTATAGGACAAAAAAACAGATAAAGCATACAGAATACATAGTCTGTGCTTAATAAATGTGAGTTATTATTATTGTTATTGCTGCTGCTGTTGTTGTTAAGCTTCTAGTCAGTCACTCCCTCGCCACACCCAGCCCTTGCACAAGAGGAATTTGTAAATAAAACTGAAAACTGGCTTGTTGTTTTTTTTTATTATTTATTTATTTATTTATTTATTTATAAAGTATACCCTCCCCCAGCATTGGACTTGAATTCAGGATCCCAAGATTGAGAGGTACAAGCTTTACTGACTGAGCCCGCCGGGTGCTCCCAAACTGGCTTGTTTTCAGGTTTCTCTTGATAAAGAAAAGAGCCCCTGAGAGCAATGTGACCAGTCTGACCTGTGAGGAAGGGAAAGCATTGCCTTGCCCTGGGGCCTCTTCCTGAGCCTCCTGA
>NW_026057582.1:99446408-99470706 GCF_023721935.1 Panthera uncia | reverse complement strand
CGCGTAACCCCACTCTTCCTTTCCTTCTCCCCCTTGTGGCCCCTCCCCCCCCCCCCCCCCCCGCGTAAGAAGAGAAAGAGGTGTGAGGGGGCTGGAATGGACCACAAGGTCATGAAGTAAAGGTTTTGTTACCTCTCCAGGCAGAATAGGAATTTCATTCAGAGGAACAGGAATGATAGTCGGGAGGAAGGAAGGGGTTCAGCTCCCTCATTTGTCTCTCCACCTCCAGGAGGTAACTTCAGCCTTTGTCCCAAAGAAAGGTGACTGGGGAGTGATGGAGAGGCCAGAGGCAGGAGAGCAAGGTCCCTGGAATATCAACTGCACTGGCCGCAGGTCCAGGGCAGAAATGAGAAGTTCAAGCCTTGCAGGGTGATCATGGGTGGTATGTTGGGGGGGTGGGGGGAGGGAAAAGGAGGTGCCCTTTTTGCTATTGTCTTCCTCATTTCCCCTCCCAAGGAGGACCTTCCTCACTGGATAGCAGTGGGCTGATGTGGCTTTAGGTTGGCCCTTTCTTTGTATTACATATTTTCAATTGGATTTGTAGAGCTTCATATTGTTCTCTATGTTTTACTTAAAACGGAACCATTTCAATAAGTCACAGGGATGAAAATTAATAAAATGGAGCCCTTCCTGCAACTATTTGGATTAGAAGCCCATGAATTAAGATTAACTATTTCATGAGGCACCTGGGTGGCTCAGTCAGTTAAGCGGCCAGTTCTTGCTTTCAGCTCAGGTCATGATCCCAGGGTTGTGCGATCGAGCCCTGCATTGGACTCTGCACTGAAAGTGAAGCCTCCTTAAGATTCTCTCTCTCTCCCTCTGCCCCTCTCCCCAGCTTTCTCTCTCTCTCTACAAAAAAAAAACCAAAAAACAAAAAAACCCCAATTTCACATGTTTTAAGAAGTAAAAGAACAGAAAAATCAACATGTATGATTCCCCCACCTTGATTCTTCACTTCCAGACTGGCAGTGCCCAGGTCTGTGTCCTCAGAATAGTGAACTCACAAGCAAACACTTTCCCTCCAGGCCTCTTGCATAAATGGAGGTATGATACCTTCTTCGAGAGCACACCTCTGAACTGCATGTGGAGGACTGAGCTAACCAGTCTTCACAAAACAAGTGTGATTTTTCAAAACATGAAAGATAATGCAGATGATTTCATTTACAGAGGCAGAAAATAGATCAGTGGTTGCCTAGGACTAAGGGTGGGAGGGGGATTAATTGCAAATGGGCATGAGGAAACATTTTGGGGTAGTGGAAATGTTCTAAAAGAGGATTGCAGCGATGGTTGCACAACTCTACAAGTTTACTAAAATCATTGCATTACACACTTAGAGTGGGTGAATTTTATGGTATGTAAATTATGCCTCAATAAAGCTGTTTTTGGAAGAAAAAAAAAAGGCAGTGTAGGTGACTGGTTTAATTTGATGTGCCAAACCACATAGCAGTTAGTACCTACATTATGGTCATGGCAGCTTGCAGACCACGTGAATGGGAGACAATCGTACCACGTTCCTCACCCCCAATCTCCCCCTTTATCCAGTGGGGGATGATACCGCAGATCTCTAAAACAGAATGCCAATTAAATGAGATAAACTGGGACAAAGCCACTGCTTCCTCAAGTATTAAATGTTATCTTAGAGCTAGGAATGTGGGCATACCCTGCAGGGCGGTGTGAGTGTTGATCATTCTTGACTTGGGGAGGAAAGCTCATTCTGGATTTTTCAATGAAAATGACCTGGAAAGAACATGCTGTAGCAATGTTTCCTGCCTCTCAGGCTCACCAATGTCCCTGTGTCCAGTGGTTCCACGGTTGGACCCTTCCTTTCCAGGGGTCTCTGGACATTGACGTTCACCTCCCCATGGGTCAAGTCTGTGAGGATACAAGGAGTGAGATTTGTTACCAAGCACATGAAAAGAGTGGAGGGGACAGGTGCTCCAGGCCCCTTGGTGACCGTCCCAGGCTGGCTGCCCTAGGAGATGCTCTAAGGTAGATATGATCTGGGCAATTAGATGTGCACACAGGTTCTTGTCGCCTGAGAGATGCCCAGGTGAGCCCAGAAAAGTCCAGTCTGACTGTGGGAGCAAAATGGGATTACTGGAGTTGCCTCTAGAAAGAGGCCATGTGGAAGGAAGGGGCTGGTCCCAAGACCCATTGGGAGGGCTTGTGTGTGTGTGGTGGTGGTGGGGGGGACACTTTATTCTGAAGTTTGCAGAAACCAGGGATGGACAGAATGAAGTAGCAGTCATCCAGGGAGGAAAGAGGCATATAGTTGCATACTTCACACCCTCACAAACCCCATTTCCACTCTGTCCTTGGCAGGCTGACCTGCTCATTCAGTCATCCAACCTATGTCTATAGAACTCCCACCATATTCCAGGGCTGTTCTAGACAAGGTACCTTGCCCTCAGAGACCTTATATTCTAGTGGGAGACACAGACAATGAGCAAGGAATGAAATGGATTTATATCGAAATGCTAGCAAGGGTAGTGTATGCAGGAGGCAGGGTGACTGGTTCAGATTAGGTGGTCAGGGAAGACCTCTCTGAGGAAGTGACAATTTAGCAGAGTCCTGAGAGATCAAAAGAAGGAAAGGTCTAAAAGAGGGCATTCTGGCAGAGGGAAAAGAATGTGCAAAGGCCCTGTGGCAGACATGAGTTCTGTGTCTTCAAGGAGCAGAAAGAAACCAGTGTAGCTGGAGTACTGACTAAAATTCATTTCTTGCATTTGACATCACAGATCTTAAAGACAAAACTGGGGGCCAGAGACCTGCCAGAGGAGCAAGGAACCCCAATATCTGAGTGCACCCCTGAGAATAGTGTTCCATTGGCTCAAGACACCCAGCACAGAAGCCTTCATCATCTGACTAGGGTTAGGGATGTAGAAGGAGAATTGGTCTGAAGTCTCTTCCTAGGTGTCTTTTTTCTTTTTTTAATATTTATTTATTTTTGAGAAAGAGCACAAGTAGGGGAAGGAGATAGAGAGGGAGACACAGAATCCAAAGCGAACTTCGAGTTCTGTACTGATGGGGCTCAAACTCATAGACTGCGAGATTAGGACCTGAGCCCAAGTCGGATCCTCAACTGACTGAGCCCACCAGGCGCCCCCCATGCATCTTTCTTAAAAGCAGCAGACTTCTTTAGGTTTTTGAGGTCTACCTCTGTCTTTTAAATATTAAATTCCCACTAGTGCCTCTCAAGTATTTCCATTTTTCATTATGGTACAAATTGAAACATAGGAAACATAGGTGGTGCAGAGCACAGTGAGTCCTGCTTCCCTTGTCCTGGGCTTATGCTTGTGCTTCTGGTTCTCTATAGAGCACAGGAACCTGTGGACCCCACGGGTGATCAAGAAAGAGAGACGTTAATCACATCACAGTGAAAGTGAATTCACAAGGTAACATATGCACTAAAGGAAAGAAACATGGGCAACGTGCAAACAGGATTCCTAGCTGACTGGGAGCTTCAGAATGACCTCCCCGGGGACAGCGATGGGAACTGAGAGCAGAGAGAAGACTGGCACTTACTGGGGGAAGGAGGAGCATTGCAGCTTGCAGGAAAGCCCTGGGTCAAGGGAGTGAAGAGCGTTGGCAGAGCTGAAAGTTGACCAAGGTGGCTGGATTGAGGGGAGAATGGGAGAGAATGACACCTGCTTCCAGCTTCATAGCCAGAGAAGCGTGGACTGGACAACTCAATGCTGTACAGGCACAGAAAGCAAGCCCCTTGGGTGGTGAGGGAGGGGGCTCACGATCATCTTGTGCTGGGAAATGATGACACTGACCGTGGCATGATCACATAGTGGAGGGGTCTGAGCGGGTTCAAGGCAGCCGAAATGGCAACCACAGCCTCAAGTCAGGAGAGACAGTAGTAGCTTGGGGGCTGTGGTGATGGTGTGGACGAGGCAGATGTGAGAGCTATGGAGGAGATACAGTCACTAGAGGTGTGAGGGGTAGAATGAGAGGCAAGGGAGAGGGAGATACTCGACTAACCCTTGGCCTTCTCATTTGAGCATTGGGATGGGTGGAGGTGCATTCGGGAGGCAAGGAAAGCTGGATGAGGAATGCATTGGGGGTCAGCGCATGAGCCAGTCTTGGCCAAGTTGACTTGGAGGTGCCTTTGCATCTCCTGGTGACCCCTGGTCTCCCAGTTCACAGATTCCCACCTACAAAGGTTGCCATGGTAATGGACGGAAGCTATCTCCCAGGCATGAAGGGGCAGAAGAGAGCCTCTTGGTGATGGTCTCCCTCCACCCTCTACCGACCCTGTAGCTTCTCCAAAAAGTCCTCCAAAGATGCTTTGTTTTTCCTTCTGGTTGGAAAAGAAACGCCGTTCTCCTATTCTGGGAACAAAAGTATAGGGCCTCCTTACAAAGATAAGGTGTTCTACCTGTTCTCCCCTTCCTAAACTTTAAACTTGGAGAATCAGATAAAACAAGAGACAAAGGAGAGCAGAGCACCAGACCCCTGAGAACATCACTGGAGAATGAGAAGTGGCCTGAGCCCAGTGTAGGGAGTGAATCCTCCTGCCCCCAATCTATAATTCGGCCAGAACGAGCATCTTTAATTTCTCCAACATGTCTCGCTTCCTTCCTCTCTCTTATGGCCTCACATGTGCTGCCCCCTCCCTTGAAGCAGTCTTTCCTTCCTCCTCTCCTACATCCCTTTCATCTGGACAGGTCTCTAATCATTTTTCCGTCTGAGCTCAGACATCTTTTCCTTCAGGAGGCCTTTTCTGATGTTCATGGCTGGGTTCAGTATCTGTGGCAGGGACTGCTAACAGCACACACCCAATACCCATTCTCTCCTTTCTTTCTTGGTACCAGAACCCCTAATTTTTAGCTCAGCTTAAGGTGCTGGCAATAAAGACTACATTTCCCAGCACCTTTTGCAGTTAGGCATGGACATTTGGCTAAATTCTGGCCATGATATGATAGTGGAAATGTTTGGAACTTCTGTGATATAATCTTCTCGGGGGAGGACATGCCTTTCTTCTCCTTCTTCCATTTGAATATGATGGCTGAGCCACCAACTTGGACCATGAAGACACAGGCCAAACCTTGGGGACAGAAAAGCCTTTAACTGGAAAAAGATTGGGTTCGTTTCCTAGTGGCCTCATGGAGCTACTATGCATTCTGCACTGCCTATCTCCGGCCTTTATTTACATAAGAGAGAAATAAACCCCCATCCTGTGCAAGGTATGAATATTCCGGGGTTTTGGTCTCATGCAGCCAAATCGAACCCTCATTTATCCAACGTCTCTCCCATGCGTTTATTCCTATGAAAACACACCCTGCTGTTACTTAACAGAATGAAACAAAATCTGCCCTGCCAGAGTTTATTATACCTTATGCAGAGGGCTCCAGAGTTGCTCTCATTTAACACAGTCAATCACTCATATAACTGCAAGTGTAACCGGAAAGCCAGCCCGGTATCCAAAGGCAAAATGTGGAACCACTCCAAATGCTGCTTTACTGTCTCAGGGTTCACGGCCTCTAGGTGATGCCATGGTTAAGACCATGTCCATTTCTCCTCCAGTGCAATTTCTCTGTCTTGCACTGCACAGTCAAATAATACCACCAGTAAACCCACAGAAAACAAGGCCAACACACACACACACGCACACACACACACACACACACACAATGTCTTGGAACTGGCATCTTCTAGTCTACATGTCCTGATGTTGTGGTATTTGGCCAATCAAAAGTAATTTTCAAAACTCTGACGGTTTGGCATTTGGAATAGTGAAAGCAATCTGGAAAATCCTGATAGCCAGCATTTGTGTCACCATCACTAGCTGCAGAAACAGATTTCAGGGTGAATTTCAGGAGGATCAGAGGAGTGAGTGTATCTGGGCAGATCAGCTCATTTGTAGCAGTTTTGGTGATACACTCTTTAACAGACTCTAGCAGTGAGTCTATGCTGATTAATTCACTGCTTTTTCTCTCAGAGCCTTTCAAGAGGTCAAACACTGGGTGATGGTGCTTTAAACCTTTACACCAACAGTTTCCGGCTTTAATTGGCTCACCTGTACTCGATAAAGGCTTCAAACTATAAGCAAAAGTAATAATGGCCATGAGATCGATAAAAGCACAAAACTTGGACAATATCTGAGAAATCTAAAGTAAAAATAATTACACATTATCAGTAGAATAATGTCCAAATGTCTGGACAAATCTGATAGTCTTACAGGGTTAAGGTCCCAATTATGCTGGATTTTTGGACTTTCACGGTGTTAAACCAACAGAAGCTTTAATAATACCTCTTTATTGGAGGAACAATGTTTAATAATTAAAATGACTAGTTAATTCACCAGGCAATATTCCATCTGATTCTCCTTTTCCAGCTCCAAACCCACAGTCACATGCCACAGCTTGGAACAAGAAAGAATCCCTTGTTCAGAGTTCCTGCCAAAGGAACTCCACAAAGTAGCCTCACTCCCGAGAGGATGTCCACGAGGGTTTGCGCAAGTTAGCCTCTACCGCAGAGGTCAGAGGATCCGACTTGGAAGCATCTATTCATGTCCAGTCATCAGATAATTCATGTAAATAAATGAAAGTCAAAGTAACAATGCTGCAGGAGTCCCAATAAAATTACTTCCCTCCCTTACATTATGTAAAAGCTTCTCTTTCCCTTGCCACTGAGGGCTCACATATTACTCAGATTTTCAACCTTCTACCCACCTGGCTCCAGGAATTCCATTGTGGCCAATGTGGCAGGGCTCTCCTTTAAACACGGACTCCAGGCAGGGAAGGGCTATACTTAAAGGGGGATCCCAGCAAGGACTCGTGTCACTCAAGGTCCTCATACATTCAGTTAACGTTGATCGTGTATTTTGGGGGGAGCTTCCTATGTGCCAGGCATTATGGTAGCTACTAGGGGTACAATATGAAGAAAAATATGGGGTTTGTGCCCTCAGGGAATTGAAGCCCACTAGATGATAATGGCTGGTGCTGACTGACCAGCTGCTGTATGCTTCATATACTGTATGCTCATTCAATCTTCAGCCTTAGGAGGCAGAAGGCTATTCTCATCCCCATTTTACAGATGAGGAAGTCGAGGCAGAGAAAGGGCTGAGTGCCAAAGTTTATATGCAAACGTGTGTCAGACCTGGGTTTGATCCCAGGGGGCTGATCTGCACCCTTAACTGTTATCCTCAGCCTCCTCTCCACTGCCTTCTGATGTGTTGACTCTGGAAGCAGAGGGAGAGAGGGCCTGGGCAGTGAATCCACAAGACAGCCCTGGCAAAGCAGAACTACCTTTTGAAGATAGAGACAGGAATGAGGTGAGAGAAATGTTTTTCTAGGAGAAGAAGTTAGCAGAAGACAAAGGGCTTTTGAGATGTTGGGAATTTTATTCCCTTTCTTGGAGGGAATTTATATTGCATAGGCTGATAAGGAAAAAGTGGGAGGGTGGAAGTTTTGTGCTCATTCCTCCACTTGTCTCTCCAACCTTGAACTTGCATCTGAGGCAATGAGGCAGGCACATGCTCAAAAAGGGATCTGTGGCATCAGCACCATTGGACAGAAACCAGATTTACCATATTGGTGGGAGGCCAGACTTGCTTACTTGACTGGTTGGAAGTTTCTCTAAGAATGTGGTCAGCAAAGTCCAAGTGCTTCCTGGAGGTAAGATTGAGAAAGTTTTTGCTGAGGCTGTTTTTCTGGCTCTGTGTCAGCTCCTGGGAGTAATTTGCATGAAACTTGTAAAAAGTGTATTTTCAAGGCCTGAGAACACAAAATTGCCAGATTTAAGGTAGGGACTCTGGTTCACCAGAGATCTGCCTGCTAAGGCTTTATCACGCATCATCTTCCAAGAACCAATAAGCCAGGTCCAAGATTAACATTTTAGGAGGCAGAAGGATCTGCAAATGCATTCAGCAATGTGAAACAGGAGGACTGGGAACACAACGTCAGGACCCAGTGGGTGGAGAGGCAGGATCAAAAGGAGCATTGGCTAGTAGTCGAGTCACTGTTTGGGAATCAGCAGACCAAGAATGAATGAGTTTCATCTTAAATGTTTATTTTTTTAAAATTTTTTTTAAGTTTATTTATTTTTGAGACAGAGAGAGACAGAGCATGAATGGGGGAGGGTCAGAGAGAGAGGGAGACACAGAATCGGAAGCAGGCTCCAGGCTCTGAGCCATCAGCCCAGAGCCCGACGCGGGGCTCGAACTCACGGACCACGAGATCGTGACCTGAGCTGAAGTCGGATGCTCAACCGACTGAGCCACCCAGGTGCCCCTCTTCATCTTTAAATGGAGTTAATGAGAACACCGACCGATCGGAAGAGGCAGTGGTGATCACTGAATGAGTTCATGAATATAGCATGCTCTGTGCATGGGCTGGCACATAGTATATTCTCAACAAACATTAGCTGTCTTCACCATCACCACCATTATCATCATTGTCATCACCATCATCCTGCTTTTCCACTTTCCACGTATGTGACCTAGAACAAGTTTTGTTTTTTGTTTTTTTCTAATATCTCTAGGTTTCAGATTCCTCAGCTTTACACTGAAGATAAAAAATAGTTATCTTCAAGGGGATAGTGAGGATGAAACAAGATGGCACACGTAAGTACCTAACACAATGCTTGGCAAATAGCAGGTGCTCATTGACCGGGAGTTATTACCTATTGGTTCTAAGAGCGTTCCTTTTTTGATTGGTAATCAAAATGGGTATTCTGACAAAGATATGTATGATGATGAAGGCAGACACCAAAGTCTACTCAACAGGTAAAGTCTGCCTAAAAGATACTCTAGTTTTCAGTGGGAGTTTTTCTTTTCATTCTGCATAGCCCTATATGATAGCTCTCTAATACTTCAGATGTTCTTGGATTTTCAGTCCCACACATTAAGGAACGTTAGCTATTGACGAAATCAGAGAAGGTTGAAGATTTGGAGACTCACGGATGGAGGGCTGCCAGATTTAGCAAAAACAAAGATGTCCTATATATTATCCGGCAATCCTAAGTGGATGTCAATTTATATTCTTGTAAAACCCAAGCTAGGGGTCTACTTGTGTTTTTGTGACTTTCTGTGAGATCACAAAAACCCATGCTTGGGATTTTTTTCAGAGAGAGATGTTACAGAAGTTGCATATGCTTTCTCAGGGTTGATGGTCATCAGGGGGATCTTTTACCATGAATCATGTTGGGCATACACAGAAGCAAAATGGATCCTGGAGGTTATGACTCCAGTACAAAAGTCCTGAGATAACTTACTCAAGACTTCTGTTCATTATTATTTCCTATCACTAATCGGTAGCCCCTCCCATTTCCCCTTTCCTACCATGCACTGTTCTCTGCCTCACTAATGGAAACACTGCAAGTTCTCCACAATGAAAGGCATAGAGTGAACTGTCTTCCTAACGATGATATTATGACGACCCAAGGCAAGCCTGGCCTCCTGGGCTCCAGTCTGTTCAACCCATAGTAATCAGGAGTTATACCATCTCTCTGCAAAATTCGGTGGTGCTTCCCAGTGGCTTTACTTTGAAAGGAAAATGGAAGTGGCAGAGCAAGTATCAAGTTAATGACATTTAGCTCAAAACCACCGTCTAAGTGGGTTTTGTTGGTGTTTTGTTTTGTTTTGTTTTGTTTTGGTGGGGATTAGAAGAGTAGATTCAGAGAAAGGTCAAGCTTTATGGACTCTCTGTGACATCTCACCAACTACCCTACCCTAAAACATTTTCTTCTGCAAGTATGCCTTGATTTAAGGATCAAGGTGTGTCTATATAAATCCCTG
The DNA here is from genome assembly GCF_023721935.1 of Panthera uncia. Taxonomy (NCBI): domain Eukaryota; kingdom Metazoa; phylum Chordata; class Mammalia; order Carnivora; family Felidae; genus Panthera; species Panthera uncia. The sequence goes on along the minus strand of NW_026057582.1, from coordinate 99,460,961 downwards.
TCTAGAATTTTTGCGTCCAGTCCTTATTCCATTACTGGCTGAGATCACATGAAACACACAGCTGAGTCAGGGATATAGAATTGACTGTAGCAGCACATGCAGCCCCAGAGCATCCTACTCAGCTTCTAGGCCTCTCTTCCATCCCTTCCTATTCTGATGTTCTGAACTGGCCAAAAGACACTAGGGTTGCGGGGTAGACCATGGTCTACTGAGCTCCCCCATACTCTGTTGAGCAGAGGAGTCTAAGGCGGCATATAAAACCTTTAGAAGCCATGGAATCTACCCCCTGCCTCCTAGCAGCACTGGTAGTTAATACACAGTAACCTTGACTTTGAATTTCCCCAAGTCATCTAGAGAAGGACCTACAGAAATTATGAGTTAGGCATGGACTGTTTGGCATCACTTCAGTTTTTTGAATAATGCATGGGGCCCCAGAATTTTGTGTCCAAACATTACCAAGCTTGCCTGCAAGCCAGAGAAGACATTTCCTAGGTCAGTCCTTTCTTTTTTATTTTTAAAAAACTTATTATTTTTTTTTAATTTTAGAGAGACAGAGAGAGTGGGAGGGGGCAGAGAGAGAGAGAGAGAGAGAGAGAGAGACAGAATCCCAAGCAGGCTCCATACTCAGTGTGGAGCCTAACGTGGGCTCAACCCCACAAGCCTGGGATCATGACCTGAGCCAAAAATAGAGAGTCAGATGCTCAACTGACTGAGTCACCCAGGAGCCCCTAATAATAAGTAGAAGGAATAGTGGGCATCCATTTCTCTTTCCCCGGAGCTGACTGTGTAAAGGCTTCTGGGGAGATGAGCAAACATCTGAGACTGAAATACAGAGTAGCCACAGAAGGCACACTCAGGGCTTCCTGGAATATGAACTAAGAGATGAGCTGCACGCTTGGCCTCGGTCCACCAAAATCTCTGCTTTTAAATATGTGCTTTGGTTGTTTTTCTTTTCTGTTTTTACTATAAAAATAATCCATGCTCATTAAATCAAATTTGGGAAATATAGAAAAAGTTAAAGGAAAAGAGAAACCATCCAAGGTCCTACCATCTGAATCTCATCAATGTAAACATTTGTTATATTTCCTTCAAGGCTTTTTTTGTTCTTTGCATAAATGGTGTGTGTGTGTGTGTGTGTGTGTGTGTGTGAGAGAGAGAGAGAGAGAGAGAGAGAGAGAGAGAGAGATTTTTACAAAATTAGATCCACTTTCCTAAAGCCCTGTTTTCAAGGCAACAGGATTAATGTGATTTTAAAGTACTAAAATGAGTCATTTTAGGATTATTGAGCAACTTCAAGAGGTTGGTAAAAACAAAGCTGACTTTCCATTATCCTGTCATCAGGAATCACCTACTCTAATATTCAGCTGCTTTTCTTGTGGTCCATGTTCAGTGGAAAGGATAACAAGATACAAACAGAGAGATACAAAGATAAATACAAGTAAGGCACACTCTCTTATGACTTCACTATTTTAAGGAAATTACTATACAATCTTTTTTTTTAGTCTTTTTAAAAAATGTTTATTTATTTTTGAGAGAGAGAGAGAGAGAGAGAGAGAGAGAGAGGGAGGGGATGGGGGAGGGGCAGTTAGAGAGGGAGACAGAGAATTCAAAGCAAGCTCCATGCTATCAGTGCAAAGCCCTACATGGGGCTCGAACCCACACAGTGAGATCATGACCTGAGCCAAAGTTGGATGCTCAACCAACTGAGCCACCCAGGCATGCCAGTAAATCACTACACAATCTTGATTCCCTTCGTCACAATAGACCTACATTTAGCTAAGGTTAAAGACATTAAAGATCAAGTTTAACTATTTGGATTTTCCCTTAAATCCTGTCCCAAAAGGGATTAGGATTCAATTTTCATGGCATAAGTAACTTCACATTTACTTGATGACTTTTCTCAAAGATGAGCAATGGAGGAGATCTGACATATCTGAGGATGGGGTATTAACAGTATATAAGAAGCATCATGAATTATATTTTACGTTGTGCAAAGACTGAAAAACCAGACTCATTTTGAAACAGCCCCAAAGAGAACTCCTCTCAGCTCTATTTTCTCAATGAGTTTGAGAAAGTGGCTTGGGAAGAAATGTTTCCAATCACCCCAAGGCTTTTGCTTATAGGGATCCTAACACCTAGCCAATCATGCTAATTATCTACCTTTCTAGATTGATCTTTGAGAACAGCCAGCTCATATACCACCACTCCAAGAAGCCCTCCTTAAGCTTTCAAAATCTGTTTATTTCACTATTCAGCCTTTGTATTATTCTGACCTATGTAACAATGTATTCTGCAAAGCAGAAAAGCAAATGTTTCTGAGCAAAGTGTTTACAATGGTTGAAAAATCAAACATTAGAAAACCTATTTAGTGTACGGCCTATCCCTTCTCCCACATCTCACACTTTTTGTGTTTGAGTTTTGTGTCTTTTCCAAAGCTTCTTCATGCAAACATAAATACAAATCTATTGTTTTCTCATCCCTATTTTCTGACACAAAAGGTACCTTGATATACATACTATTCTTGAAATACATACTATTGCTTGATATATGTATTATTCTGTATTTTGCTCTTTTTTATTTAAACAGAGTAATACATCTCAGAAGTTTAGCTGAGATGTTTTTCCATATCAGTTCAGAGAGAAATTCCCCATTCTGTTTTAAAAGCTCTTCAAAATTAAAAAAAAAATTTCTATTATATGTTGTCATCTAATATATTTAGCCAGTTCCACTAATGATGGGCATTTGGGTTGTTTCCAATCTCTTGCTATGCCAATGATGCTTTGTAGACATATGTTAATTTGCATTGTGTATGTATATCTTTGGATAAATTCCAGAAAGCAGAAGGGCTGGGTCAGAGAGTGCACAATTCTGTAATGTTGCTAGATAGTGTCAAATTGCCATAGGGTTTCTACCTATTTATATTTCCATACAAAATACAGATGAAATCTGTCTCCTCACAGCCTTGCCAAGAGAGAGGTAAGGAGGGAGAGAAGGTTTAGGAAGGAGTGGTCGGTACCAGGAACAATAAGAGGACAAATGGATACAGGCTTACGGGGGCAAGGACAGTGTCAAATCTGACTGACATCTTGCTGAGGTGCAGCCAGCCTCTCCCCACGGTGTCTGGGACCTCTGGTGGCTCCAACTGAGCACATCTAACGTGGAGCTCACTGAACCTGGAGCCTCCTCTCAGTTTCTCATTTTCTACTAATGGAATCACAATTTTCTCACATTCAAAATCTGGTAGGAGAGAGTGTGGGCAGGTAGACATTCACTTTTCATTTTACAAACTCTAAATTCGTAAGCTTTATAACAAGAAGCGTATAGTTCTTTTGCAAGTTAAAACCAGTAATAATGTACTACAAGAAAAAGTGGAGGCCTAGTCATTTTTTTTTGTTTTTTATTTATTCATTCAACCACTTTCTATTCTGTGAGCTGTTTTTCTCTTTCTTTCTTTCATTTCTTTCTTTTCCCTTCCTTCCTTCCTTCCTTCCTTCCTTCCTTCCTTCCTTCCTTTCTTTCTTTCTTTCTTTCTTTCTTTCTTTCTTTCTTTCGTTCTGCCAGGTGCCCAGGGGAATGGTTTTCAATCACTTAGCTTTATAGGAAAATTGATGAAGAAAAAACATTAATTCTAGTACTTTACACATTATTACTAAGCATTGCCACCACTCTCAGACCCACTCCCAGTTTTTTTTTTAAGTTTTATTTTTATTTAAGTAATCTCTATACCCAGCATGAGGCTGAAACTCACAACCTCAAGATCAAGAGTCACATGCTCCACCGACCAAGCCAGCCAGGTGCCCCACCACTTCCAGTTTTTCGAGTGAAAAGAAATTAAGAAAAAAACTCTTAATGAAATGTTTAATTAATAGTTATAGGAGCTGGGATATTACCTCAGGGAAAATCTACATAGTAAGGATTTATGATATTTGTGTGGTATTTTTATGTGCCATAATGCAGTTTTCAATCCAGACATCCCTTATATAAGTACACACTTTTATCCATTTTATTTATTTATTTATTTATTTATTTAAATTTTATTTTTTTTAAATTTGCATCCAAATTAGCATATAGTGAAACAATGATTTCGGGAGTAGATTCCTTATTGCCCCTTACCCATTTAGCCCATCCCCCCCTCCCACAACCCCTCCAGCAACCCTCAATTTGTTCTCCATATTTATGAGTCTCTTCTGTTTTGACCCCTTCCTGTTTTTATATAATTTTTGTTTCCCTTCCCTTATGTTCATCTGTTTTGTCTCTTAAAGTCATCATATGAGTGAAGTTATATGATTTTTGTCTTTCTCTGACTAATTTCACTTAGCATAATACCCTCCAGTTCCATCCATGTAGTTGGAAATGGCAAGATTTCATTCTTTTTGATTGCAGAGTAATACTCCATTGTGTGTATGTGTATGTATATATATACACATCTTCTTTATCCATTCATCCATTGATGGACATTTGGGCTCTTTCCATACTTTGGCTATTGTTGATAGTGCTGCTATAAACATGGGGGTGCATGTGTCCCTTTGAAACAGTATCCATGTATCCCATGGATTTATCCAGTATCCCATGGATAAATGCCTAGTAGTGCAATTGCTGAGTCGTAGGGTAGTTCTATGTTTAGTTTTTTGAGGAACCTCCATACAGTTTTCCAGAGTGGCTGCACCAGCTTGCATTCCCACCAACACTGCAAAAGAGATCCTCTTTCTCTGCATCCTCGCCAACATCTGTTGTTGCTTGAGTTGTTAATGTTAGCCATTCTGACAGGTGTAAGGTGGTATCTCATTGTGGTTTTGATTTGTATTTCCCTGATGATGAGTGATGTTGAGCATTTTTTCATGTGTCGGTTGGCCATCTGGATGTCTTCCTTAGAGAAGTGTCTATTCATGTCTTTTGCCCATTTCTTCACTGGATTATTTGTTTTTTGGGTGTTGAGTTTGATAAGTTCTTTATAGATTTTGGATACTAACCCTTTATCTGATATGTCATTTGCAAATATCTTCTCCCATTCCGTCGGTTGCCTTTTAGTTTTGCTGATTGTTTCCTTTGCTGTGCAGAAGCTTTTTATTTTGATGAGGTCCCAGTAGTTCATTTTTGCTTTTGTTTCCCTTGCCTCCGGAGACATGTTGAGTAAGAAGTTGCTGTGGCCAAGATCAAAGAGGTTTTTGCCTGCTTTCTCCTCGAGGATTTTGATGGCTTCCTCTCTTACATTGAGGTCTTTCATCCATTTTGAGTTTATTTTTGTGTATGGTGTAAGAAAGTGGTCCAGGTTCATTCTTCTGCATGTCCAGTTTTCCCAGCACCACTTGCTGAAGAGATTGTCTTTATTCCATTGGATATTCTTTCCTGCTTTGTCAAAGATTAGTTGGCCATACGTTTGTGGGTCCATTTCTGTGTTCTCTATTCTGTTCCATTGATCTGAGAGTCTGTTCTTGTGCCAGTACCATACTGTCTTGATGATTACAGCTTTGTAGTATAGCTTGAAGTCTGGGATTATTTATTTATTTTCATTTGGGAGAGAGTGTGTGTGTAAGTGAGAGAGGGGGGATGCAGAGGGAACAAGATAGACAGAGAGAGAGATAGAGAGACAGAGAGAGAGAGAATCTCAAGCAGGCCCCACATTCGGTGTGCAGCCCTATCCAGGGCTCGATCCCATGACACTGGGATCACGACCTGAGCCGAAATCAAGAGTTGGATGTTCAACCAACTGAGCCACCCAGGTGCCCCACATTTACATCTGTTTTATACCATTTGGAGAAAACCTGTAGTGGAATTGTACTACCTGAAGTTATAGAAGCTTGTAACTATCCTAGCTGCTTTTAGAATCCCATTCGTGGTGAAATATATCATTCATTTCTAATAATGCCTTATCAAAGCATCCTTTTATGGGAAATTGTCATCAAATTTATCATGTTTGGCCTTACTTTGGGATTTCCAGGAATTTAATATAGTGAAGAGAGGGGCCATCTCCTGGTGCTCTTGGTATTTGTACATTCACTTTCACACAGATAAGGTCATTAGGCATTCATGCACCTGAGCCATCTTTCCATATGGCATCTGGCAATAAGTCAGGTAACAAAGGCACACTTTGATCCATCTCATGAGGGTGCTGTCTGATGACTCAGCTCACAGTTCAGTTCCATCAGTGTCACCATCTCTGTCAACCCAGTCGCATTTATTCAACTATGTTTCTACTACATTGCATTTAGCCTTGTTGCTTTATCAAAATTAGTGAAATATGAGAAAATATAAAAACAAGCACCAGTGAACGGTAGTGTAGTTCTCACAAACTTAGAACAATTGAGACAGAGGAAATCCTAAGGTAGTCAATCTTTAGGCTCAATAATGACAACTTGTACTGAGAATTCTCTATGCATCAGTCACTATTCTAATCATTTTATATGACTTAATTCACTGAATTCTCACAATTCTATGTAAGAAATAAATGAGGTATTATTATTATCTCTGTCTTTACAGATAAGGAAAACTATTCACAATTTGTAGAGATGTAAGTAACCTGACCCAAATTGGAAAGCTGCCTTCCTTTTAGACTTTAGATGGTCAACTCTGCTCAGCTGGGATAAGGAAGTCCAAATTTGAAGAATATTTATTGGGACACCTGGCTGGCTGAGTTGGTAGAGCATGAAACTCTTGATCTCGGATTCATGAATTCAAGCCCCACACTGGGTGGTAGAGCTTACTTAAAAGAAAAAGGGGGGCAGTGCCTGGGTGGCTCAGTCAGTTAAGCATCCAGCTCTTGATTTCGGCTCAGGTCATGATCTCATGGATCATGAGATTGAGCCCCACATTGGGCTCTGCACTGACAGTGTGGAGCCTGCTTGGGATTCTCTCTCTCCTTCTGTCTCTGCCCTCCCCCACTCGTGCGTGCATGTGCACCCAAGCACACGTGTGCACGCGCGCGCGCGCATACACACACACACACACACACACACACACACACACATGCGTGCCTTCTCAAAAATAAATAAATAAACTTAAAAAGAACATTTACTAAATTCTGGAATTATAGCCTAAGACGAGATCTAAGAGACAAGGCACGATTAGGGATTTTACACTACATTTTAGCCCTCTGGAAATAGAGCCCTCTCCTTAAAAAGCACAAATCTGTTTTTGAATTTCATACATCTAGCATTGGTGTGTATTTTCAAAAACATGTTGTATATGAAAGTAGGAAGCCCTTGTGTTATTGTATATGTTATTGATGTACATGGAAAAATGTGAATCCTTTGGGGACAGGGCATTTGTCTTATACTTCTCCAGTGCCTACAACAGTGTTGAACAAATGTTTCTTCTGGTGAGTGAAAACAGTAGTGGTTTGGAAACCATGCTGCCAACCTGCAAGGCACCAACACCAAGAAACACTCAATTCAAAGTAAATCCCCCTATTGATAATGGGAGAGGCTATGCAGGTGTGGGAGCAGAAGGCATATAGAAATCTCTGTATCTTCCCCTCAATTGTACTGTGACCCCAAAACCGCTCTAAAAAATAGATATAAAAATATATTAATAAAAAAAGTAAATTCCCCAAGTGTTTTTTACCAATATCTTGAAAAATATGTCATCCTAAGTACATACGCACACACATCAATGTGTATACACAAATATTTATAGTCATGTCTATAAACACACATTTATAAGTGCATGATAATAAAGGCAGAACATATGTCACATCTTAAATATATAAATACATTTAGAGGTGCATGCTGATGCGTTGAAATGATGATTGTTGTAAAACCCACTCATTTTGTCCTGTTGAAGAGGTGAATGGAACCGCCCTCATGGCCTCACCAAGATAATTGTGTATAAATTAAGGCAGCAGACAGATGACGTAGGCAAACCACTGTGTGCTCCAAATTTCAAGTGCCTCCCATGTCCCTTCCTCAGAGACTCTGTCCCCATTCTCTGTCTTTCCTTGATGGGGCAGTAGCTTTAGGGCACCACCCCTGTGACAACATCTGCTTGGAATGCAGCTGTACAGACACCTGGTCCAAGCAGAGCCTCGGATAGGCTTGCCGGTGACCTACGGCCGGGGTGGCATGGTTTGAAACGCTGAGCTGTGTGAGTCAGATTCTCTTTCTCTTCCTCCCTTTCTCTCTCTGGAACTTGAACCAAGAGACCAAGAGGAAAGTTTCCAGTTAGCTGTGGGCACGGTGACTGAAAGATCATCTGGGGGCCTCAGTCAGGATGATGACAAACTGAGGACATTTTGCAAGCTGAAATTATGGGAGGAGGAGCAACGAGGAGGGAGTTGCTTGAAGTAGGAAAAGCTTGACGAGACAGAGAACACTCATCCACATCCAGAAGCTGGAGAGCTAGAGGACAGATAGCTGCACAGCCCCACCTTCATTTGTGTTCTGTTTTCCCTGGCTCCTGGGCATGTATGCCTTTAAACATTTTTTTCTCATGAGGTGAGATATCGTCTCAGATCATGATCTCATGGTCATGAGTTCGAGCCCTATGTCAGGCTCTGCAATAGGATTCTCTTTCTGCCCCTTACCTGCTCATGCACGTGCTTTCTCCCTCTCTCTCAAAATAAATAAACTTTAATATCCATATATTTAAAAAAAATTTTTAAAAGCTTTCTCATGAAGCAACCCATGTGCTTTTTTTCACCTTCTTGTCACTAAAAGAGACTACATTAGAACAGCAGATTGTCTCTGACAATGGAGGATATAAACTTAAAAAAAAAAATCAAGAGACACAAAATGAAAAAGAAGGAACTGTACAGGCACAGCGATACAGGGCCATGAAGACTAGTGACAAACAGTCATTCCATTCATTCGTCCCCAAGTACCTCAGCTTGGTACAACCCTGTGTAATTAGTATTTATAGTGATGACCTTGAGTCTTCAGGCACAAGCTGCTTGACATTCAGCATATTTTCAAAAGCCAATGAAGCATGCAGTTTACCATAGAAAAAATTTCCTTCAAGTTACACAAAGTTTTGGTTCCTTAAAAAGGCAAGGTTCATGCAGTTATTTGTTATGTTTTAGTTTCTAAAATACGTATATTTATTTATACATGCCTTGCCTTGCTCAAGCAAAGATTAAAGATGACCGACAAGAATACACAAAACCCAAGAAGGCAGTATAATTGACAGGAAAGAGGAAGAAGCAGGAACATCAGGGTGTGGACACAAAGCTGTTCCAGGAGATTCGGTTATCTGCAAAGCTCGCTTCTATGGAATACCTCACTCCTTGATAGATCATGGAACATCATAACTAGTATTACTCACTATTGAATCATTTTTAAATCTGGAAGAAGGTCAGGGTTTATATTCTGAATGTAAAAGTCAAATTGAAACTGGGAAAAAGGAAAAAAAAAGAAAATATTGGCTTAAATCATAGAAAATATAATAACAAAAATGAATAATTTAAAAAAATGTTTATTATTTATTTATTTATTTTGAGAGGGAGAGAGAGAATCCCAAGCAGGCTCTGTGTTGACAGCTCAGGAGGTCATGACCGGAGCCAAAATCAAGAGTCAGACGCTTAACTGTCTGAGCCACCCAGTCGCCCCAACAAAAATGCATTTAATAAGCTGTTAATTTAAACATACGTTTAAGTATTTTCTCTTCCTTTATTTTGGTAAAAATCATTCCTTTATTTCAGTAAAATAATTGTTACGTGATAACAAAACTTTTTTTAAAAAGTTTTATTAATTTAAGTAATCTCTACACCCAACTTGGAGCTTGAACTCATGACTCCAAGATGAAGAATCACTACTTTTTAAATGTTAATCACAAGTAGCATCACATTATGTTACCCAACTGTTGAAATTCTGCAATGTCCTTTGTAAGAAGGAATATTAACATATTAAGGAAAAAAGATGTTTAAAGTTGAGTTAAACTCTGCATACAAATGTAATTTTCTTACACAAATGTGATTTTTAGGCTGCATAAAAAAGCAAGAATTTTTCCAGGAGCCCTGTCCTGGTTTGGAGAGGCTCCCAGGATTTTAATTAAGGTGTTCCGACTCATATTGGGCCTGCCTCAGGGAAAACTTCTTCTGAAGTTTGTAGTAGGACATTCATACTATGGAGTTACTGCTCATAGGGTAAGAGTTGGGGCTTCAGAGTCAGGCAAATATACAGATTTGATGCATAACAGCTGAGTGATAGCTTGGGCAAGTTACTTCAAACTCAGCTTAGTTTGTTTCTTTTTTTTTTTGGCAGTTTTATAACTTTATTTGGAATCAGAAGTTAGTTCTCAACCATATCAACCGTCTGTAGATTTTTTTTTAAGTTTATTTACGTATTTTGAGAGAGAGAGAGAGAGAGAGAGAGAGACAGAGAGAGAGAGAATGAGCAGGGAAAGGGCAGGGAGACAGGGGGAGAGAAAATCCCAAGCAGGCTCTGCACTGTCACTGATGCGGGGCTCGAACCCACGAACCGTGAGATCATGACCTGAGCCAAAACCAATAGGGACACCCAGAATCTCCTGCCTGTAGATTTTTGGAAGTGGTGACAGGTACCTAGGTAACCTGAACTCGTTTGGTGAATCTTCATCCTCATTACATTTTCTGGACAACTGTATACAGATATGGTATGGGACATTCCTTATTCTTTTAGCCCAGACAGCTTTGTTGAGTCTGGTATCTATGCACACATCTGAAGTTCCCACTTTCCTCATGGCAAATTTCTGGATCTCTTTGGGTACCCAAGGAGCACACTTCCATGGATGCACTTGTAAACAGTGATGGCGTCCTCTCTGGTCACTACCTTGTTGGTGGCATCATGGCTCTTCTTCTTCTTGCCACTCTTCTTTGTGGGAGCTGGTCTGTGGCCCAGGTTGCAAAGCTCAGCTTAGCTTCTTAATTGCAAATGAAGTTAATAGGGTTGTATGGAAGATTAGATATTATACGGTAAGCATTTAGCTCATTTAGCTCATAGCTGATACCTACTGAACCTAATAAATGCCTGTGACGGTAGAAGCAGTGATTGCCCAGAACATTCCACATTGATGTGACACAAGTCTCTGTTTCACTAGTGCTTTGTCAAAGATTTCTGGCCTAATTTTCCCATCAACAAATTTTTCTTTAATTGTATTGGTGCGAATACAGTTTGATGTTAGGTTCTGACATGGAAACTAGTTTCGTTGCCTTCTATTATCTTCTTATTGTTTTCCAAAATGAATAAGCAGTGATTTTTTTTCCACTGAGATTTTTTCTTTGTTCCTTTTCATTCAAGTCCAGATAAAACTGCATTTTTAATCATGCCCATGGATGTGTAGTCTCATCTGACTAGCTCCATCATGTGTCTATAATGAGTTTTACAATTTTAAAAGTTGTTTTCATTTCATTGCTACTATAACGATGACTATCTGGTAATATATTGGTGAGCCCTCTTAAAAATAGGTGTAAATCCAGAAAACTGGAAAACTTCATAAAGTGAGGATTTTTTGGGGGGGTGAGATTTGGTCCCAGATTCAGGGTGATCATAATCTATCATTCAAACTATCAGGGTGTTTTGGGAATGCAAGAGGGGTGCAATTAATAATTTCACTGAGATAAAAGCATAAACCAGGACTCTCCCAGGTAAACCAGGGCAGAAGACTGACAAGCCCAAACTGACAACGTATCTTCCTGAGATGAGTATGGGGCAGGGCAGGGCTTGAAGGATTCTTCGTGAAATTATAGGATCCCTATCACGTGCTCATACTCTATATTCTATGTTTGAGCTGTGCGTTAGTGGGTTCTGCTTTGAGAATCCAAGCTCTGCCCTTAGAGGATCAGACTCCATTCAAATCCCTATATCTCAAGAAAAACGCAACGACAAAGTCAAAGACCCAGAAAGGCATAACAAATATGATCAAGAGCTGTGGGTCTTCATGTTTTGGCAGTTATGGCATCTTTGAGAATTTGGGATGAAAGCTATTAACTCTCTGAAGAAAAAGGCACGTGCAAAAGCCCTCATGATTTTGGCATTACAACTCAGAGGGCCACGATCTGTGTGATCGCACCCAGGGACCCAGAAATGAATCCCTAAGCTAGAACACATGGTATAGGTGGCAGGGAAAAGGAACCAATATTTCTTGGCCATCTTTACACATATTTCATTTCATACTCACATCAACCTATTTTCTAGATAAGGAAGCTAAAGCTCAGAGAAATCAAGATCTCACAGCTAGTTAGATGTCAAAGCCAGACTTCAAATTCAGCTTCATGTGTCACTAAATCTTATAATCTAAGTACTGCTTAGATATAAAAATTAATACATATATTTATACTTCATTCTGGAAAATAATTATACTGCAAAATATAGTTACAAAATGAACACAAGCATTTATCTCCATTTGAGTCGCACCTATTGGAATTAACACTTGAAACCGGAAAGAGGTGATGAGGGACAATAAAAATAAGTATTAAAAAAAAACAACCTCAAATGTTAATATAATCAACAATTAGTGTCAAGATAGTTATAGATGAATCCAAGATTGATAAGTTGTTGATGAATTATTAAAAGATTTTTCAGTGTCTCATTGTATCCCTGGTTTAACCTTGGGGAAAACAACTACATCTTTGTCTGTATCCCATGAAGCCCAAGTCAATCCGTGGATGGGATGGTGGCTTAGGCAACATGTCATTTCCAACATAAGTAGTGTTTCTTGTATAACTGATAAACTCCAATATTCCCTTTGGTAACCTCTGTTCATTAATTCCTAAAATACCTGATCATATTCTGTCATGCCCCTGAAACATCGGATCTGTTTCTCTGAGAATTTGGTGGAAGATGTCTTGCTGTTTCCTTTCCAGTTCATGCTATAGATTGCTGCCATATGACTTCTCTACCCTAAACCATAGCTCCAAATATGGCAGTTCCTTGCACAAAACTACTGCCACTTCTCATTATATTTATACCTTTCCCATAAGTATCTTCTGTCTTCCTCCTTCTAAAATTGTAAGCTTGGTGAGGGCAGAAAGCAGTGTACTCACAGTTGACCTATAGTAGGCATTCAATTATATCTATTGTCTCACTGTGTGGATGATTACTACAAGAATTTAGTCAATTTGATTTTCTTTCCATTTTTCAAAAGGAGATACAATTTACATTTCCTTCTAAAACATACAATTTAGTGGCTTTCAGTATATTCACAAAGTTGTGCAACCATCACAACTAATTACTATCTAATTCCAGAATATTTTCATCAGCCCAATAAGAAAGTGCATACCCATTAATAAATTACTCCCCCCACCCTTCACCTGGGTTCTGGCCATCAATAATTTGCTTTCCCCTATAGATTTCCCCATTATTTACTTGTATGTAAATGGAATCATATGATATGTGGTCTTTGTGCCTAGCTTCTTTCGCTTAATATGTTTTCAAGGTTCATCCATGTTGTGGCACACGTCAGCACTTCCCTCCTTTTTAAAGGCTGAATAGTATCCCATTGCGTGAATATACCACATTTTGTTTACCTGTTCTAGACAAGATCATTTTTAACATCCATACAACTCTAGGATCCTATACATATGTGAAGGGCCACCGCCAAAATTCATAAGTAAATCACAATAAATCATTATGCTTCATACTTTCTCCAGGCCCTGAAGTTTTCAAATCTTACCTACCACAGATTCCTGGCAGGATAATCCTGTTGTAACCAAGTTTACTTGCTGAACTCTTAAGAAACAATAAAACCAGAGCCCCTGACTTTATTTCTGGATTCTCCCCCCACCTCCAATCTCAGCCTCACTGCCCACCCCAGTCTTGAAAGCCCACACTCTGAAATAATATACATGCGCCGTGACGGTTTTACTAATTGTTCTCAACAGACAGGGTTCACAGAGGTTGGAGTGTGCTTTCTTCCCAGTTATTTCTCCCGTCTCTCTGCTCGCTGCAGTGCAACTTCTCCACCACCCAAAAGTCCAAAAGAAAAAAAAAGAAAAAAGAAAAAGAAAAAAAAAAAAGCCTTCCTTTGTTTTCCAAGGAAATTCAGGTAAAAGGAGGGGTAGGGGAAACGATATTTTTGACTTTCCTCACAATCCAGACGTTGGAAAGAAAAAGGATTTCCTTTGGGTTGCTGCCACGACTCTGATCTTTGATGCTGATAAAATATTTCCTTCTTAAAAAAAAAAGTTATGGGAAAATCATACCACTTCAGCTTGGAAGCCACACCTACTGTAACTTACGCGTTTAAAAAAAAAAAAAAAAAAAATGAGAGGCTTACCTCTCTTTCAGGGAGGGTTTTGTTCCCAACAGTTCAGGTCTTGCACTGCGGAGCGAGCCGGGTCAGCAGCGCTCTTTGGAGGCTAGCGTGGAGAACTACAGGATCCAGAGGTCTTTGGAAACTCCAGCAGCTCCAAGCTTGTTGGCTACCACGGTTTCCCTGAGGAGTGACGCTGTGAAAACAAACCCTGATTGGTCAGGCCTGAGCTGAATTCTCCATTTATGGACAGATTGCCCAGCCCGAGCCGAGGCTCTGCCGGAGGAGTACAGAGTTAGTGGCCGAAGAAAGAAGAGCGAGGCTGGGCAGCCAGGCAGACGCGCGGAGAGCATCGGGCTCACCTTGGCCGGGGGGGGGGGGGGGGGGGGGGGG